>NC_068367.1:55275542-55298042 GCF_020536995.1 Dreissena polymorpha
CTCGACGCACGACATCTCAGTCGTAAGTTGTACCGGAAACTGCGCAGATTCTCGGCGCATGCGTTATGGTACCGCTTCTGAACGTCGTTAAGCTTTTTGTTGAGCAAGGTGATCTGAACGCATGCTTTTCTGAACTTCCTCTCAGCGTCGTTCAGCGCAGACGTTTGGATGCAAACGATCATTTTTTTTATTGTATTTTTCCGCCATGATAACTATAAACTTTAAGCAAACAACTTTCAATAATACGAGAATCGTTATTAGTCTTCTTGTGATTCTACAACAGCTATAGATCCTTACCGAGAAGGCTTTTTATAAACAGGAACATGACATAAATCATTTAGTTTGATTAACTCAAATACATTTGTTTGTAACGGTTCACACTGTTCGAATTAACTGGTTAATCAAGCACGAAATGACACATCATTGATATATTTACGATTACTTTTTGAGTAATAGTAGGACAGTTAAGAAACTTATTAATCAACAAATTAAGTGTTATAACAAATATGATCCGGTCTTAATTATTGATATTAATTAATATGATATACACTGCATAATCAGGCACGAAATGACATAGAATTAACATATTCACGTAAATTGTTTAGTCATTAGTAAACAGTAAGGATACCTATCAATCAAAATAGATGTTATTTTCTATGATTATGATCAAAGTAAAAGGTAAAGTCATGCTTTTATAGTCTGATTACTCACTAAAATTCAATCGACTTTGACATTACCCCCCGATCACTGGGATTTAGGTCGTCCGTTTACATATCATGATGTATATGACCCTTATGTGTATGAATTATGAGAATGCTTATAAAGAGTGTGATTATGATTAAAACAACGATCACCATGATGATGATTGTTACTTATTATTTATTACGTTCTGTTTGTAAACCTAGTTATTTATATGTGTCTTGTTCTGTGAAAATTGGGCAAACTGCATGTGCGTAAAGTGTCGTCCCGGATTAGCCTGTGCAGTCCGCACAGGCTAATCAGGGACGACACTTTCCGCTTTAATGGTATTTTTCGTTTAAAGGAAGTCCCTTTTTACCAAAAATCTAGTTTAAGCGGAAAGTGTCGTCCCTTATTAGCCTGTGCGGACTGCACAGGCTAATCTGGGACGACACTTTCCGCACATGCATTATGCCCCTTTTTCTCAGAACAAAACACATATCTTACAGTATTGCGAATTAAACCCTATAAATATCAATATAACTATTAAAGCTGTTAATCGATTCACACTGCTTGTTTGACCTCCCCCTAGACACCAAAATGTACCACGCTTGAAACCGGAAACATTATATGTTTGTCATATGTTATCATATGTTCTACATGTTGTATCTATGTATACTAGGAGAAATAAAGTATTGTTCAGTTCTGTTCTACAAACATATATGACCCGCCTCTTATTGTTAATATTTATACAAATGATGCACATTTAATTCACAACTAACTAAATAATTGTTACACCATGAACTGCCAGCAATAATTTTCTATTATTTAGTTTCTATTATATACATATATACATAATTTTTAAATTGCATGCTTATAATATTTTATTTCACATATAAACAGGTATATTGTACATTAAAGTGCCTTACACTCATTATATGTTTATTCCCAATGCATCCATATCAGCCAAACTCGTATCAATTACTGCATCCTTTCTTCTTTTCCCGTAGCTTTTTCTTGCCAGATTATCCCGTATATGCCATTTTTAATAGTAAACTCAAGAATTTCATAACATTAACATCCGCCTTTTTTCTTAAGTAGGAAATGAATTTTGGCATCTGTACTATTAAAGATGTGATGAACTATGTCCATCGAGACGCGGTTTTCCAACTGAACACAGTATGTCGCCTGACTGCTGTTCAATAAATACACCCCACACTTTCATGTGGACGTTGAACATGTCTGCATAGTTTTCGCGCGCTGTTTTTTACTGAGACAAAGAAAACAGCAGAAATCCACGAAGTACTTTTTATTTGAAGCTAGAATGTTGTTATGTCGCGTTCAACATAAAATTTCAGAAGCGTGTTTCGAATTACAAATTTATTAATGCGAATTCGAGAATTCGACAAAAAAAAATAGTGGTATGTAATGAATTCAACTTTAATTGTTGTTAAAATTCTTTACGAGTCGAATACATTACATGTATTTAACTGTATTTTGCATACAATGCACAATGTCCAATAGAGAGGAGCAAAGTGGATAATATATTGTTCAGAAAAATCACAGACGCAGGGAGAGATTCGAAACCAGGGACCTTCCTATTCTCTGAGCCAGCGTTCCACCATTATAAACCACTAGCCCACTCATTCGTCGTCTGCATAATTGTACTGTAGCTAGTGCAGGCGTACGAGTGCTGTCGCTCGTGCAAAGCGTGCGATCTCATTGGCCAATATCGATTTTATTACAATCCCACGCTCCGCCCAGCGTAGCTAAGGCAGACTGACTTGCAAACTCGCTACATTATTTGTACGCTATCGCGTTCAAATAAAAACACATTTAAAATAGCTTGTCATATACAAACGCGACCTGATTTTTTAACAAAACGTGTATTACACTCCGCCCGCTCGTATGTCTGTTACATATTCGTGCCCACTTCATATTTACAATAGCTTTTAAAGAGTTGGCACAAAACTGGGCTCGCGTGTTAAGGCCATTGCGACAATCTGAACGAGGCATGGATCAGATACGCCTGCTCAAATTTAAAGTCACAGCTTAGAGTCAAATGTATGAGCACCCATGTTCGTTTCCGCACCATAGTGTTTTAATTGTTTAATGAAATTGTTGCATAAGAAATGAATTTGTTGGTGTCAATAAAGACTTCAATTTCCACTCCATATTCTCTTAACCTTTTGAAGGCTTTTCAAGAAATGTAGCTCGAATTTTGACCATTAAGACCTTGTAGCAAAGCCGGTAACTGCAACGAAAGTTAATCATAATTAAAAGTTGAATGAATTAGTCTATATTATTTGTGTCAATCGTATATATTCTGTGTCCTTGAATGATGTCCGTGAATCGTACTTTATATCTTGATCATATTAAGGCAATAAACAAAAGACACGAGTCAGTCACGCAACCTTAAGTGCACCACTGGAAGGTCAAAAGCATCACGATGGTTGATATAGCCGTCTTTTTGGAGTATGGTGTTTAAAAATGTCTCGTAAGTGTTTGAAATGTTACATTTGATGTGCGTTATTAAAGTCTAATGGAACATAAAGTTGATCTCATCAGGTGGGCAGTTTGTAAATGACTAGCTTTTCAAAAAGACTTTGCCTGTGGTCCTACCCAACTGTCAAAGACGAACGTGACAATATCCATTTATTTTATGGCAGTTTATTGAAGGCGACTTAAGACCCCTTTTGCATTAGCATATTTTTTTTAACAGGTTAATTTTTATTTTATAATCAATAATAATGGATTGACATTGTAAAACAACGAAGGCAATAAAAAAAAATGAAACAGCCTGCTTTCAATGTGTTTTAATTTTTATTATATCAGATTCTGAACATACTGAGATAAGAAGTCTACTTGGTCATAAGTGAAGTGTATGAGGTTACTTATACTTAATACACTATGACCGGCTCATTATGGATCAACCGGATGACAACCTGAATGTCCATATGCATATTCCGAGTAAACGGTCCAAACGCCGTTAAATGAACTCGCATTGGAGTCGTCTATGGCACATAAAATCCCACCAAAAACGGCCCTACGCCGATGCGCATGTAAATCACTTCTTGATGAGACGTCGTCTGCAACGTTGCGTGCTTTTTCACGACGTGATCGGGTCTGTTTCAACGTTGTTTGCGCCGGTATTTTCGTCATATACGTCAATTACGTCATCTATTTCGTCATCATCGTCAGTTACGATGTTGACCACTTCCCCGTACAGCTGCCTACGGAGATCCGCCACCACTTCCGCCTGCGCATAAGCGTAGTCGTAGTACGTGTCTCGGACGCTCTCGACGCACGACATCTTCAGTCGTAAGTTGTACCGGAAGCTGCGCAGATTCTCGGCGCATGCGTTATGGTACCGCTTCTGAACGTCGTTAAGCTTTTTGTTGAGCAAGGTCATCTGAACGCATGCTTTTCTGAACTTTCTCTCAGCGTCGTTAAGCGCAGACGTTTGGATGCAAGCGATCATTTTTGGATTGCATTGTTCAGCCATGATACCTATTAACTTTAAGCAAACAACTTTCAATAATACGAGAATCGTTATTAGTCTTCTTGTGAATTCTACAACAGCTATAGATCCTTACCGAGAAGGCTTTTTTATAAACAGAAACATGACATAAATCATTTAGTTTGATTAACTCAAATACATTTGTTTGTAACGGTTCACACTGTTCGAATTAATTTGGTTAATCAAGCACAAAATGACACATCATTGATATATTTACGATTACTTTTTGAGTAATTAGTGAACAGTTAAGATACTTATTAATCAAGAAATTAGGTGTTATAAACATATATGATCCGTGTTTTAATTATTGATATTAATTAATATGATATACACTGCATAATCAGGCACGAAATGACATTGAATACACATATTCACGTTAATTGTTTAGTCATTAGTAAACAGCAAGCATACATATCAATAACAAAACATATGTTATATTATATGATTATGATTACGACCATGATGACGATGATGCATAAGATTCTTATTGTTATGAATTATGAGAATGCTTATCACCGTAAAGATTGTGATTATGATTTAAACGACGACTACGATGCTGATGATTGTTACAACTAGCATAAACATTAGTTTTATTTTCATTACGTACAGCTCTATATGATACATTATTATAGTATAATTATTATTAATAATAATATTATTATTATTATTAGTAGTAGTAGTAGTAGTAGTAGTAGTAGTAGTAGTAGTAGTAGTAGTAGTAGTAGTAGTAGTGTAGTAGTAGTAGTTGTTGTTGTTGTAGTAGTAGTAGTAGTAGAAGTAGTAGTTGTTGTAGTAGTAGTAGTAGTAGTAGAAGTAGTTGTAGTTGTAGTAGTAGTAGTAGTAGTAGAACAAGTAGTAGAAGTAGTAGTAGTAATAGTAGAGTAGTAGTAGTAGTAGTAGTAGTAGTAGTAGTAGTAATAGAAGTAGTAGTAGTAGTAGTAGTAGTAGTAGTAGTAGTAGTAGTAGTAGTAGTAGTAGTAGTAGTAGTAGTAGTAGTAGTAGTAGTAGTTGTAGTAGTAGTTGTAGTAGTATGTGTAGTAGAACTAGTAGTAAAAGTAGTAGTAGTATCAATACCATTATTATAAAAATTATATATATTTTGATATATGTTTTTTAAATGTTCCCCATGTTTTAATTATGTATACCTTGGAGAAATAAAGTATTGTTCTGTTCTGTTCTACAATTGATGCTTATATAATTCACAACTACTATTTATTTTATTTATATTATTTGTTCCCCATGCTGTACATTTGTATACCTGGAAGAAATAAAGTATTGATCTGTTCTGTTCTACAAACACATATGACCCGCCTCTAAATAGTTGATATTTATACAAATAATGCACATTTAATTCACAACTAACTTTATGATTTGTACAAAATAAACTACCGGCAATTATTTTCTATTATAGATATTTTTATAAACATTTTAAATGCATGCTTTTATGTATTTTATTTATATTATCTTACATATAACGTGTTTACTGTATATTAAATCTTACACTCATTATTTGTTTATACCGCGTGTTATCATGTTTCTTGATCGAAGTGAAATACAAAATGGTAAAATTGACTTGCTATTGTTTAACTTCCAGAACTTACTCGAACCATAAATAAAACATTCAGCATAATTTAGAAAACGCCATGGTAAATAATTGTGTGTTATTTATGTGGCAGAAATAAGTTCTTTGTTATTTTATAAATATTATACGTACACGTTTCCTTATTATTATTGCCAGTGTGTTACTGAACATCATGATAACCAACAACTATGACACGCGCTTCATGGTCAAGGTCACGCGATGGTCTTTATGGTGTTTAAAATGTCTCGTAAGTGTTTAAAATGTTACATTTGATGTGCGTTATTGAAGTTTAATGGAACATAAAGTTGATCTGATCGGGTAGGCAGTTTGTAAATGACTAGCTTTTCAAATAGACTTTGCCCGTGGTCCAATCTAACAGTCAAAGACGAACGTGACAATATCCATTTATTTTATGGCAGTTTATTGAAGGCGAATTAAGACCCTTTTTGCATTTGCATATTTTGGAACAGGTTTATTTTTATTCTCGTTGTATCGTTTTGTTAATCAATTATAATGGATTGACCCTGTTAAACAACGAAGGCAATACAACACTGAAAAAGCCTGTTTTCATTGTGCGTTATTTTTGTATTATATCAATTTCTGAACATACTGAATTGGTTTGAATGTATACAGTCTCAAAATAAGCTTTAATATTATGACATATTTAAAAAAGAATTTTGTTTTGAAACGTACCTGAATTGTATAGATAATAAAAAACATAGAATTGCATTGAGTAGATTCCGATTGTGTTCGCATCACTTAGAAATAGAAAGAGGGAGATTTAATTATATTAATGCCGATGATCGTAAGTGTAAAATGTGTACTACTGGTATGATTGAATCCGAATTTCATTTTCTATGTATTTGTCCAATTTATCGAGATCTTAGGTCAAAATACAACATAACGCTGTCCTTTAACACGTTGAATTATTTTGAAACAAAAATATGTCAACAAAGTCTGTAAAACGTATCCGTAACGTATCGAAATTTATATACTTTGCAATGTTAAAACGAAAAGATGTCATTGATTTTTCTGTTGCTTCCTGGTTGCTTAAAATTCCGTCACATTGTTGTTTTCTTTTTTTTTTGCTACATTTAATTGTTTCTTTAGCCTTTTTGGCTTTATTTATATCATCTATCGACATTATTTTATGTTATAATTTACTTTCCTTTACTTGTGGAATAATAATAATCAATATTGCATACAATAATTCTCTGTATAGCTTCATCTCACTGTGTATATGTATTTATACTATGATTTATTTTGCCAAAAGCATGTATTGCTGATTATGCAAATAAATAAAACAGTTATTGTACATTAAATCTTACACTCATTATTTGATTATACAGTGTGTAATCATGTTTCTTGATCAAAGTGAAATACAAAATGGTAAAATTGACTTGCTATTCTTTAACTTCCAGAACTTACTCCAACCATTAATAAAACATTAAGCAGATAATTAGACAACGCCATGGTAAATAATTGTGTGTTATTTATTTGGCAGAAGTAAGTTCTTTGTTATTTAATAAATAATATACGTACACGTTTCATTATAATTATTGCCATTGTGTTACTGAACATCGTGATAACCAACCACTATGACACGCGCTTCAAGGTCAAGGTCACGCGATGGTTGATGGAGCCGTCTTTATGGTGTTTAAAAATATCTCGTAAGTGTTTGAAATGTTACATTTAATGCGCGTTATTGATGTCTAATGGAACATAAAGTTGATCTGATCAGGTAGGCAGTTTGTAAATGACTAGCTTTTCAAAAAGACTTTGCCTTTGGTCCAACCCAACTGCCAAAGACGAACGTGACAATATCCATGTATTTTAAGGCAGTTCATTGAAGGCGACTAAAGATCCTTTTTGCATTGGCATAATTTTGGAACAGGTTTATTTTTATTCGCGTTGTATCGTTTTGTTAATCAATCATAATGGATTGACCCTGTGAAACATCGAAGGAAATGCAAAACTGAAAAAGCCTGTTTCCAATGTGTTTTATTTTTTATTATATCAGATTCTGAACATACTGAGATAAGCAAAGTCTTCACAGAAATGCACGCGATATACAATTATTTAGTCATAAGCAAATTGTATGAGGTTACTTATACTTAATACACTATGACTGCTCCATTATGGATCAACTGGATGACAACCTGAATGTCCATATGTTTATTCCGAGGTAACGGTCCAAACGCCGTGAAATGAGCTCGCCTTCGCATGGTCTATGGCACATAAAATCCCACCAACAACGGCCATACGCCGATGCGCATGTAAATCACTTCTTAATCAGACGTCGTCTGCAACTTTGCATACTTTTTCACGACGTGATCGGGTCCGTATAACGTTGCTTGCGCCAGTTGTTTCGTCATTAACGTCATCGATTGCGTCAATTACGTCATCTATTTCGTCATCATCGTCAGTTACGATGTTGACCACTTCCCCGTACAGCTGCCTACGGAGATCCGCCACCATTTCCGCCTGCGCATAAGCGTAGTTGTAGTACGTGTCTCGGACGCTCTCGACGCACGACATCTTCAGGCGCAAGTTTTACCGGAAGCTGCGCAGATTGTCGGCGCATGCGTTATGGTACCGCTTTTGAACGTCGTTAAGCTTTTTGTTGAGCAAGGTGATCTGAACGCATGCTTTTCTAAACTTCCTCTCAGCGTCGTTCAGCGCAGACGTTTGGATGCAAGCGATCATTTTTTATTGTATTTTTCAGCCATGATAACTATAAACTTTAAGCAAACAACTTTCAATAATACGAGAATCGTTATTAGTCTTCTTGTGAATTCTACAACAGCTATAGATCCTTACCGAGAAGGCTTTTTTATATACAAGAACATGACATAAATAATTTAGTTTGATTAACTCAATTACATTTGTTTGTAACGGTTCACGCTGTTCGAATTAACTGGTTAATCAAGCACAAAATGACACATCATTGATATATTTACGATGACTTTTTGAGTAATTAGTGAACAGTTAAGATACTTACTAATCAACAAATTAAGTGTTATAAACAAATATGATCCGCGTCTTAATTGTTGATATTAATTAATATGATATACACTGCATAATCAGGCACGAAATCACATAGAATTAACATATGACGGCAATTATGTTCTATTATATAATTTTCATATACATTTTAAATGCTTGTTTTTTATGTCTATATATGCATATAATATAATACAAAGGCATCATGCGTTTGAGAAAATACAAAACATACATAATTTCGAAGAAAGATCAATTTACATAAACGAGAAATAAAACATGTTTTCGTGTGAATGTCACATCAATGAGATGAATAGTAAATACATAGCGACCGCATAGTGTCAAACTTAGTTAAATTATTGCAATAATTATTACATTATTCTGCACCTAATTTATTTAGTGAACAAATATAATTATTTTTAAAATACATATAGTATTTTCTCGTATTTTTAAACATTTTAAACTAAACATGGCTAGAAATTATTGGGGGATTTTAAGTTTTTTAATGTTTTTAGTTACTTTTTTATCTCTTTTAGTTTCTTTTATGACTATTTTTATGCTGAAAGAGACCCTAGGTATAGCAATCCTCTCTTCGTTCTAACTCTTGAATGTATCATGATATTTTAAGGGAATATTTGTAGACTTCGTTACTGTTGGGTTGCATGCAGTGGATGTCACACATCACACTTTTTCAGTTGACAGGGTTTTTGCTGTGCTATTATAATTAAAGTAATAGTGCTGATAGATGTGTGAGGTCTTCCAGGTGTGGCACTTCAGTTAACATTTCAACCAGTTGGATATTGTGTTTTGGTTTGATTTTAAGCCATACAGTATCTGTGATTATTATAATGACCAAATGAGAACATATTCTATGCACCCTTTATGTCATATGATAAAATCAACGGTTTTATCCAAAAACCTATAGTGTACTGTATAGATCTTTGTTTTATTTAACTGTACATGTATAATACTAGTCATGTTATTATGAAAGTTAATTTAATGATTTTATCATCTCTTGTAAATCAAATTATTGATTGGCAACACTTTTATGATGGTTTTACTTATGTGAAGTGTATAATGTATAGTGTTGATGAGATGTTAATAAATAAATAAATATGGCTAGTTTTGTACGAGCTATATTGATAAATGTAAAAATCGGATCTAAAAATCTCCAGTAAAAAAAAACAAGAATAAAATTAAAGAAAAAAAAAGTAACCCTCAACTGGGCTCGAACCACTGACATCTGGAGTAAAAGTCTATCGCTTAAACCACTCGACAATCCGTGTTCATGCAATGAGTGATGTATTTTATACTGTATATAAGCAATCTTCATAGTATCCCAAAATATAACGACAACAACAGAAATTATTCAATCGTTTCGCGTTGCAACGCTTAAAATGTTTTAGGTTTTTAAGTCGTCAAAAGATGCATATAACGGATATTTTAGAGCATGGTTAATTTTCAGTATTATTGTTTCCTCACAAATATCATAACTACAACGAAACTTTGTGAATCTGAAACTTTTTTTCAATTTTGTCAATATACCAAAACGTGAAAAGGCCCCTTTTAGTAGGATATATAGCCTTTTGGATTAACACGTTTCCGGAATATCAATCCTTTATCAATCGAATATAGAAGAGATGACTATAGGCAGCCGTAAGACGGCCTAAAGCACCATCAAGACCCTCACACAGACTAGTAAGCCCAAGGCCAGTGTTATAACAGACGCTAACGGGAGTTTCATCGCCGAGATTACAGCAGTCTAGAAAAGGTGAGTGTGTATTGCAGCCACCTCTACAACCACCCCCTTCAACCAGAACTCTGTCTTCTTCAGAATGATACCAGACCAGAAGCGGATGACGAAAGTCCGTCCATACTAAAGGCAGAGGTGGAGGAGGCAGTGCGCAGTCATAAGGCAGAACAATCTCCGGGATTGGACAACGTACCTTCTGAACGGATTAAACATGGAGGAGAGGCAACGACTGCAGCAACGACGATACTTTGCCAGAAAATCTGGGAGGACAAGAAGTGGACCAAGGAGTTGGCCCAGTCCCTGGTCATCCCCCTACCTAAAAAGGGCAACCTCAGGCTGTGCGAGAATAACTGCACTATCAGCCTCAACAGCCACCCCAACAAAGTAATTATCCACATCATCCTAAGCAAATTGAAAAGTAAGGACGAGGAACTACTAGACGAAGAGCAGACTGGATTCAGAGCTGGGAGGAGCACAGTGGAATAGATCTTTAACAGCAGAGTCATCACTGAGAAACACCTACACCACCAACGTCAGCTCTTCCACAACTTTGTCGTCTTCAAGAAAATTTTCGACCGCGTGTGGCATGATGGCCAATGGCAGGTTCTGAGAAAGTTCAGGGCTGGTTCAAGTCATCCAAGAACTCTATAGAAACGCCAAAATCGCAGGATTTCTTAATGGACAAATGAGCGACTTCTTCTGGATATCAGTGGACGTCCGTCAGGGTTGTCTGCTCTCCCTCGTCCTGTGAAACCTTTTCATTGAGAAAATAATGCAAGAGAATGGACAAGATCATCACACCTCCATCTCCATCGATGGCAGACTTATCTGTAACTTGGGATTCGCTGATGACATTGACCTCATGGGTAGTACCAGCAGCGACCTCAAAGACCTCACCAAAGTGTGATTACAGGTAAGGTTATATTTCTTACAGATAGCAGTTACGGTAAGATGTTAAAATTATTCCCATATGATAAACGATAAGATCCACATTAAGAATTTTTTGGAAAATTGTGAAAAAATCTACAAACAAAGTAATATGCATTTGAATTTCGGAAGCAAAACAAAAACACAATTGTAAAATAAGGAATTTTACGTATGAATACAGTTTAACGACAAGGTCGAACTCAGATTATACCAATCTGATCTGTCGATCTGCTGGTTGAAATGTTAACACTTTTAGAAACCATGTCTGAATTGCTTTTCTTCGGTCATGCAAAGAAGGAATATCAAATAATTATTTCAAATTCTTGTGCCAGTTTTCTATCATAAGCCGTATCAAATTTCTTGAACTTTTCGATAACATTTGACCGGACTCACGTTTCAAACGCATGCGAAAATTATAAATTTAGACACAATGGACTAATTACGGATATTAGTTTCACTCAGTGCAATCCCTTTCGAATGAAGAATTATGAATACATAAACAGGCATATAGAATTTAGAATATTTATTATTTTATGATTAAGCCAATAATGGCTGACTAATTATGTTAAGTTCGCAAGAATTCTAGCGAGTTTGGAGCAGATGCTGACTTCTCGAGCCATTCGAGAACAAAGCATTCCAATCTATAAGCATATATTTGAAACATGATGATGTTATAGTTATAATATTGAACCTAGTGTTGAAACAAGCAAGCGGATCAATTCCACAGACGATTTGAATGATTTAAATTTCCAACTTTTAAAAGACATGAATAAAACTTCTGGCATTCCGCCAAGTACTGGCATAAGTTGTTAATCGAATGCCATATTTGTACACAATTAATCATTCACTTCACCGGTGTGGTAAAAGAGATTCAATCCTCTATTTTTCAGAAGAATAAAATTATGTCACTCTCAATGAACTGTACAAAATATATTATGTTCACATTCCTTCCTTTGTTTCCGTATGAAATGCGATCTATACAATAGTAATTATTTTGACCGATCCGGTTTTGACCATGTTTTGCAAGCCTTCTCGAATCCACAGTCATTTTCAGATAGGCTTTGACAGGGCGCGGACAGGCTATTATTTTCTATAAATAAAATAAAATAATTTGAATCAGTATCCGACAGAAATGGACCGTTTCGACCAAAAGAAAATTACCAAGAATTTAGCGGCAATCAATAAAACTATCGAAAAGGATGTTTTGGAAATAACGATCAGACTGCACGCGGAGAAAGTTCTAAGCGACAAAGCAAAGTCAGAGGTTGAAAATGCAGATCCCAAAAAAGGGCAACTAAGATGCGGTTTACTGGTCAATCATCTTCTACGGAGTGGACCTGATACTTACGGAGCATTCGTCAAAGTTTTGAGAGAAAGAAAATTCATCAAGCTAATTGATGCGATGGAGAATTCTGTACAAAAAGGTGATTAATAGTAAAATAATGCTATTTATATAATTATAAATTGATTATCAGGTTTTGTATGTATTTTTATAAAATTGTATGCATGAAGCTTGCCCTAAGTTAAGACCATTTAAATAGGTTTACAATTATTCGCTTGTGTAACAATAAGCAACGCATTGTTAATAGTAAGAAAATCAAATTACCGTTTCATTTTACGATCAGATCGAATTAATGGAACGTGAAATAAAAATTTCGTGTAGAACTTACGTGTATCTCTTGGTGTTTTTTTCAGGACCATGTATTATCAACACTAATGAACGGGAACAGACATTCGTTATATCGCAACATAAGGTTTGACTTTTTTTATAATTATAAAAATTATTACTATCATTTTAATCATTGACTCAACAATTTAATTGTATAAAACACATCCTTTTTTCTTAATTTAATGGAATAATATTTCAAAAATGTCTTGTTATTTTGTTTACGATAAATGCTATTACTTAAAGGAACATATCTCACGCTGCAAAGTTTTCAATTAGAAATTAAGCATGATTTTATTTTATATTATTACCTTTTATGATTTAATTTTTTTATTGTTATTGGAATTGGAACCGTACGCACGGCTGTCATTGCCATAAATGGGACATAGTGTCGTGGTTTTAAAAGATTTGCAAAGTTCTTGTTTAACGCTGTCTTCCCTCTAATAAATATTGCACAAATGTATAAATGTTACTATAGCATGCATTTGTTTGTTACAGAAATCCGCTAAATTGAACGTAAGAGCTATCGAGGAGGACGATAGCGATGAAAATGGCACCAACGGTCTTCTGACCACACGAGCCATTCGATCTTCAAAGAGACCAACATTCGATAGCATGCTCACCTTTGTCAGTCGAGTGGAATAAACAATCGTCAATGTCCGGTTGTCTTCGGAAACGATCAGAAGCCAATGGAATTATTAGACTGTCATTTGAATCCATGGTTAACGTTCGACGCTAATTATTGATTGCAGGACAGACTGTCGAAGTATTTGAAAGAGAAGACATTCTGTCCTCTTCTTTAACATACCAAAGCAAACGTGTTAAGGAGAAATAACAGTATATGTACATATGCTATGTGATTATCAACATCATCGTCATCATTATCAACACCATTTTAAGCAATAACAACATTTAACCCATTTATGCATAGCGTCTAGAAAAAAGGCCTTAGCAAACAGCGTAGACCCGGATGATACGCCGCGGCGGCGTCTCATCTGGGTCTACGCTGTTTGCTTAAAGGAATTTCTGTAAGAAATATTCTAAATATAGAAATAAATATACTAGAAATCTCTAATTTTGGGAATAAATTGATCCAATTTAGAAGAATGGGATAGTCCACTAGGCATGAATGGGTTAATCAACTTCATTATTGTTGTTTCTGTTCATGCATTCGTTAAACCGTTGTATTTCAAGAGTTTCTTCTAGTCAAAATATTATTATTTATTGTCCGCAAGAATACGTGTATTTATTTATTGTGTATTCCTTGAAATCGAATACGTCATACATTTATTTATTTATTGTGTATTGCTTGAAATCGAATACGACCTTAAAAACCCCTGAATAATCGTGTGGTAATCGGGTTTTAAGATTTTGTTTTTCACACAAAAAATCTGTTGATGGCACAACGTATGGTTAATTAACTTCATTTAAATTTGATACTTAATGTCGTACATTGTATACCACAATATTATTGTTCGATTGAATAAAGCGTGAAGAAAATGTGTGATCGTGTTCAATTTACTCTGTGACACACGGTGATAAAAGTATTATTTATTGTCTACTATGTCGTAGGGTCAACAATTTTGGCTCTGAATTGAAAACAACGTGAATGAATTTAAACAGATGACTGATTATCAATGGAACACACAAGGTCGTCTTAAAACAATAGTATTGTCTTGTGGTTTTGAGGAATGCTTTTGTTTTTATGATTATAATGTAAAATATCAGTCTGATAAGCCTCGCCTTCTTGCATGTGAAGATTATCCGAGATAAAATATGTTTACTTATATATCTTTCATAAAATAAATAATGTATTGCTACATATAGTTGTATTTGTTAAAGATAGTGGATGGACACCGTAATAAAATTATTATTCTTTAACATGGGTTAATATATTTTTCGGTGTGGATGCATACTTTTTAAAACGTTAACAACCAGTTTTACTTGTACGAAGAAGTAACACAATCTCCTATGCACTCATGTTATTGCATTTTCAATTACAGTTTGGATTGCTTAAAAAAACGCCGATCTGAAATCCAGTATAACTGTTAGGTAATTAAACGCATCTAACGGATGGTTTGCAACCTCTTTTTTGCTCTCATCTCAATAAGTCTCTCGTTTTTATGTAAAATGGGCTAGCACAAAATAATAAACACTAATTTCTACCCGTAATCGATACGATAATGTTTGTTTAGTTCTGATAAAAAAACAAACGCGTGTACCTAGATGGTGTACCTATATTACTTCTCTATGTCGTTTTAAGTAAAACTGTACTTGTATCTCTTTTTAATATCGTCTTTGTTGCTAGTATAAGAAGTTTTTTTCAATTCTGATAAGAACAAACACTTTGCTTATGTTTTTGTTTCAATTAAGTTATCTATATGACATGTTTGAGAACCTATATTAATGCTCTATTTTTTATTTAGTAAAAACGCACATACATCTCATTTTTTTAAATGATCCTTATAGTCTATGTTGCTATTAAAATCAGTACAATAACATGTAACAATAATAATTAATGATAAAAAAACAACATCAAACATTATTTTTACATCCATAACCTTCAAAATAATATTTGCTGAACCCTTTAAGAAGAAGATTTGTACAACGTCATATTTTATACAATTATGCTACAAATATGACATGGTTGAATATCTACACACAAATAAATACTTAGTGGTCAGTAAAATGTATTGAATCTCGTTTTTATAATTAATTTATTTCTGAACATTGTATAAAAATATGCTATATTATGTTGATATGCATGGTAAAAACGCAACTCAAACGGTACATTCGAAGTAAACGATTGTTTTTTAATTGTTAAAATGTCCAATCCATCTTTCTGTAATATGAGATCTGCTTACTCCCTTCTTTTTCTTTCTGTCATGGTCATGCGGTCAAACAAACAATTCACTAACCGTTCGATACATGGGTCTAAAGCAATGCAAGGGCTTATTTGGGGGGATATTTCCATAAAATATACACATAATTATTCGTATATGCACTTTTAATGTAAAAGCCTATCATCAGAAATCAAACGTCAGCGGGCGTTTAAATGTTTAAATGAAAAACAGATAAATGCTTTCTCCAAGAAACTCATTTCACAAAGCAAAAAGATAATTGGGATGGCGACTTTGTTTTTAAGTGGAAACATTTCCAACTCGAAAGAAGTTGGAATCATAATCAATTCAATATTGTGCTACGATGAAATAGAACACAAAGAACCAATAGTAGGGCGTATTGAGAATAAAAATGAAAAGCAATAACATCAGTCTAATTAATATATACGGTCCAAACAAAGACGATATATCGATATTTGAGATTTTGAAAAAAAATATATTGGAACACACACATGAATCTATTATTATTGGTGGAGACTTTAACACAGTTATAAAATATATAATAGTTAAAACGATACAAAACAAAAATGTAACAAAATGATCACTGCAATTATAGAAAGACGTGATTTTCATGACATTTGGAGATTATTTAATACTTGTAATAAACATTACACATGGCACTCGAATACAAAACCTACCATCTTCTGTAAACTTGACTTTTTCCTTTTGTCTTTAAACCTATTATACCATGTTATAGAAAGTAAAATTTGTAAAGGCTTTAAATCAGACCACTCGATAGTATCTTTCATCTTCAACTGCAGACACAATACAAGAGGGCCTGGATATTTTAAAATAAACAATTCGATCATTTTAGAGAAAGAATATCAAAACATGATTAAAGGTTCTATTCGAGAAATAGCAAATATTAATTAATAAAAGCTTACCCTAACACATTGTGGGAAGTGATAAAAGGCCGAATTCGAGATGATACAATCAAATATGCAAGCAAATTAAAAGGAAACAGATTAAACGAGGAAACAAAAATAGATTCTAAAATTCCTGAACTACAAGAATATATCTGAATCAATGAACTAAACAAAACGAAAAAACATTATGATTACTTAATGAAAGATAAAATACAAGGAATCTTATTACGATTAAAGTCAGCATGGATTGTAGTGGCCGAAAAAAAAATCTGCTATCTTAGAGAAAAAAACGGGCTGAAAAAAGGATACCAAATAAAAGACGACACAGGGACAATTTTAAACAACTCAAAGAAAGTTTTAAAATATATTGCGGGTCACTACAAAAACTTAAATAAGGCGAAACACACAATCGATGTTTCAGAATATCCTTCCTTTTTTCCAAAATGAATGCAATACAATTGATAATGATAATCCAAACAATTTAAACGTACACCTATCAGAATACGAATGTGCGATTGCTCTGAAGGAATGAACAATAACTACAGTCCGGGGTCTGATGGTTTGTCAGTAGAATTTAATAAGATTTTCTGGAACGACATAAAATATTACTTCTTAATTCTCTCAATTTCTCTCTTGATAATAATGACCTAACAGAGCTACAGCAACAAAGCATATTTACACTTTTACCAAAAAAAGGAAACGACACATTATCCTTAAATAACTGGAGACCAGTTTCACTCCTTAATGTTGACTATAAAATCGCTACAAAACCGTAGCAAATAGAATAAAATGCCTTTAAACAACATTATAAGCAATACGCAAACTGGCTTCATGAAAGGTCGATATATTGGAGAAAATGGTATATTTATTTGAAGAGGAAATACGTGCAGTAAATGAAAAAAATAACACTTGTTTAATTTTCTTTTCGAATTTCAAAAAAGCATTCGACAGCTTAGACCACGCCTTTATATTCAAAGTCTTCGTAATTTTGGCTTTAGTGATTACATTATAAAATTGGTAAAAGTGTTATATGACAATGCAAAAAAACGTTTTACTAATAATGGCTTCTTAGAACTCTTCCAAATTAAAAGAGGTGTTCGACAAGGCTATCCATTATCACCTTCCCTTTTTAACCAGGTTTTCCGAAGGAAAAAACTGGTTATTAGATTGGCGAATGCGGGCGGGCTGGCTGGCTGGCTGGCTGGCTGGCTGGCGGGCTGGCGGGCGGGCGGAACAAGCTTGTCCGGGCCATAACTATGTCGTTCATTGTCAGATTTTAAAATCATTTGGCACATTTGTTCACCATCATTGGACGGTGTGTCGCGCGAAATAATTACGTCGATATCTCCAAGGTCAAGGTCACACTTTGAGTTCAAAGGTAAAAAATGGCCATAAATGAGCTTGTCCTGGCCATAACTATGTCATTTATTGTGAGATTTTAAAATCATTTGGCCCATTTGTTCACCATCATGGGACGGTGTGTCGCACGAAAGAATCACGTCAATATCTCCAATGTCAAGGTCGCCACGACTAAAAATAGATTTTTTTTAAAAACAAACTTACAAAGGGGGTTAATTTTGTTTGTTCATTTCAAAAGTTCAGTTTGAGTTTTCTCCCTTTATCAGATTTTTTTTTCACAATGAAAACCTGGTTTTGTGACAATTTTGTCCGTTGTTTTAATTTGCATTGAAATTTTATCAGTCGCAATACATAATGATCAAAACATAAGTGGTATAAAATTTGGAAATATAGAAACAAAACAGATACTTTATGCTGACGACGTTTGCTTTCTGAAACATGGTTCTCAACAAAGATTTAAAAAACTTATTTCAACGTTGGATAATTTTGGAAAAATATCCGGTCTATCACTAAAAAGGACAAAATGTTCCGTTTTGCGTTTAGGATCATTAAGGGATACGAATATTGATTTTGCAAAAAGAATTTTTTTAATTGGAACTCAACCCAATCGACATCATTAGGTATAGTTTTCTGTTATAATCCAAATGAAACTATAGGATGTAATATAATTAATTAAATTCAAACAATCCGAAATTCTCTTGGAAAAAATGGAATCTCTTTCATTGATAGGGTAATATAAAAGTACTAAAAAAATGTGCATTCCCAAAGCTTGTGTATCCTCTATCCGTTCTCCAAAACCCATCTTTACATGTTATAAAACAACTGAAAAGAATGGTCTTCAATTTTCTTTGGGACTAAAATCCCGAAAAAAGGCTAGGAATCAAATAATACAAGAATATAAAATTACAAATGTTCGATGTAGAATTATTTTAGATGCATTAAAGGCTAGTTGGGTAAAACGGTTCATCTACGAAAAAGATTCATTGATAATAAAATTATATAGTTCGATGCTTACACCGCACGGAGAAAACACTGTTTTCAAATGCAATATAAATCCAAGAGATGTTGAAAAACTCGAACATTCCGTCAATATTTTTGCAACAGATTGTAGAAGCCTGGTCTCAAACAGCACATAATGCAAATATAGATACCATTTCAAAACAAATAATACGGGACAACTCGCATATGCAATGTTACAATCAAATGTTATATTTTAGGAAATGACATAATAGAGGTAAACAATTTGTAGAAAATATTTACAATTTTAAAAATAAAACGTTTATTCTTTTGAAAAACTCCAAGAATTATATGATATTAACACAAAATATTGTTTAATCTTTTCTCACTCGTTAAGAGCATCCCAGTAGAATGGAAACAATCTTTTAAATTCGGACATATATCATATACAACACCAGATAACTTTGTTGATCATATAACTGTTAAAAGTAAAATATGCAAAATAGTGTACAAACGTCTACTAAACGCTAATAAACCTACACAAATAACATGTGTAACAAAATGGGAAGCATTACTTTACACAAACACAATGGACAACACTCAACTTTTCTGTTAAGTCCCATCGCTTACTGTAGATACAAAACTTTCCAGTATAAATACATCAAACACATTATACAAAATAATGCATATCTGTTCTAGTGTAAACGTGTACAGTGGATCATGTGCGATTTCTGTTCGGCAAGTACCGATTCTACAAAACACATGTTTTTGGAATGCAAATAAGTCCAATATTTCTGGTCGGAAGTCACAATCATGATTCAAAACAATTTTAATTTGAAACATATCACACACCTTACCTTTTAAATAATTTTTAGTTTGTACAGGATTTTGCATTTTATATCAGAACATATGACTTAATATTATATTCGAAACTTATTTTATTAAAACTACGCTACAACTTTTGGCAAAATGATCGCACAGTAGAGATTTAAACTTCGATATAGGGAAACGTAATTGTTGTATAATATTAATACATGCTTATGACTATCAAATCATGCATTCTGCAACCGATATTGATAGATACATAATATTTTGTAGTGGAAAAATATTTAGAGTCTCATTCTGATCACGAACTTAGGGACACACTTTAAAGACATTTTCAGAAAATCAGCTAAGATTAGCCAAACATGTGTAATGATATTCAATGAAATGTATAGGCTGTATTTAAATGGCTCTCTTTATACTTTTAACAATGCAACTATTGGACATTGTAACAAGACATGGCATTTGTGGCATGCCTAGTGAGTGCATCTCATATTTGCACAGGTAAAAAATTAATGACATCAAATAAAATAGTAGTCTAACAATGAAAGATATAAAATAATACTGATAAAATGCCAATTGTACTCAATGCAAGCGCGATGGACCGCATAATGGCCTCTTCTTCACCATGGACATCCAGTGTCGCACTTTTGTGAGACTGAGCCAAACACGTCTTGTTTTAACGGAAAGGGTGCCCTGAGGGCTTTTTTTACAGAACAGTAACCGATTCGTTTTAACACTGTGATAGGACACGCCTTAGACAAGTTACTAGTATTCTTTATACGCCTATAATACGAATACACAGGGTGTATTTCAAGCAAATTTGTTCAGCATGTGCAACAGACGATCACTCGTATACAATTATACAAAAGCAAGGAAAACGCAAATAAAGAGTCCATAATGTTCATACTAGTACTTAACGAGCGAGATGAGAATTGTTGATGACCATGTTTGCAGCAAATCGAAGGTTTATTGTCAAACCGTTGTATCTGTTGAACGTTTCTATTACCGTTGTGTCTGTTGAACGTTTTTATTACCGTTGTATCTGTTGAACGTTTCTATTACCGTTGAATCTGTTGAACGTTTCTATTACCGTTGTATCTGTTGAACGTTTCTATTACCGTTGTATCTGTTGAACGTTTCTATTACCGTTGTATCTGTTCAACATTTCTATTACCGTTGTATCTGTTGAATGTTTCTATTACCGTTGTATCTGTTGACCGTTTCTATTACCGTTGTATCTGTTGAACGTTTCTATTACCGTTGTATCTGTTGAACGTTTCTATTACCGTTGTATCTGTTGAACGTTTCTATTACCGTTGTATCTGTTGAAAGTTTCCATAACCGATACGATAGTTTTTCATATTATCTAGAAAGGCAGACTTTTAAGTCGTAATGAAAAGCTTTAAATTTCCATGAACACTTGATTTTGTGTCCAGTTTAAATAAAAGTATATACATATTGCAACAAACTTCTCAAGATAAAAAAATGCCGCCATGTACCTTATTATTGAATCTTGATATCACCAGTCATATACAGTAGAACCTGTTTTCACTCGAACATCATCGGGCCGGGACTATCGGTCGGTTTGAAGTGGTGTTCCTTTTACAGGTGTGTTTATTAAACGTCATTTTATTTATATCATTAGGAAAGTATACTTTTTTAATCACATTTCTTCGACCTTTGTCTAAAACGTGAACAGTATAATGTACAACTCTAACTTATGTGGTACCGTGAACTCTATGGCAAAGAAGTCTGGATAGGTGCCAAACTGCAGCGTTATATAAGGAACAGTGTCTCAAAGAGAGCGTATAAGTCTGCCATGCTTTTAGTTCCTCATTCTCTAGTTCGAAGGAGTGGGCCAACATGCTCAGAGCAGATAAGCTGCGCCGTCTGTTAGTAGCATCAGTTTCACGCTTGTCAAGTTCACTGTCCAAGCTACCAATCACATGGTTCTGCAATTTTTTAAACGCGGTTGTCTTTAAAGGTTGATTTTCAAGCCGTCTGTATGTCCTGTATTGCAGATAATAGAGAAATGATAGCGTGTCTACTAAAATGTTATTCATCAAAATGATGTTAAGACACTGCTTGTTTGCTTTGTCCATTGGAGTCTCGTAACATGTTCCGTAGAGTTCATATAACAAATGTCGTGGTACACAATGGCGTTCATATCTGGTGAACACGACGGGCGGATCAACGTTTTTAATTAACTGCAGTGCGTATTTAATAAGCGTTGTGTCAAGTTTTTTAGTGAGCGAAGAGCTGGTGACTAAGTCTAGCGCAGGTTTTATGCGTATCTCTGCTTCTGTGAGGACCTCCGCTACCTTTTGATACTGGCCTGTCATATACAGCATAGACGCATACTTCAACTGACAAGCCAACTGGCCGGACTCATTTGACTTCCTGAACTGTTCAATTATGTCATGAGAAACGCACCTGTTTGCTTCAATACAGGTCGATGCCTCCATTG
>NC_068367.1:55310542-55325542 GCF_020536995.1 Dreissena polymorpha
CTAGTTAACTGTATTATTTTGTGTGCCTAAATTTGGACATACAGATACGCTGCTCACTGCACTTTTTTATATTGCCTATCCTGCCTATTAATAGCTTATTTTAAAATAAAAAAGCATGTTCCTCCATGTGCTAGCAAGCATATCGCATTAAGTCAAAACATACCAACCAGCTATTTAATAAAACATGTTTTTATATCACGCTTCTGTAAAATGGTAATGGATTTTAACGAATCATTCGAAGTTGATAGGTTTGACAGAAGTTTTATCTTGATGATCAGCACGTCCACCACACCCAATCAAAACTATATTTACTATAATCGAAATTACAACAGCCGCTGGACGTTCAAATCTTTGATACACTGTGAACAGACAACACTTAAGAAAAGTTATGCTGTTGTCATAACACAATAATTAACAAATTGACACAATTTAATGTTTCGAAAAGGATAAATATATTAAATTTTAGCTTAATCGATGAGCCAGCTGCACCGCTGAATATTTTTGTGCGAGTTCCACTCCACTCGGAATTCGACGTTTTCGGCCTGTGTTGTCACTAAATCCAATATAAGAAGCTATAATGTGTATTGACACACAACGATCACGGTGTCAGTCTCATAAACCTTTTCCCGATTAGACTGCCTCCGAATGGTGGCTGATTTCTTCAAAGCCTTCTTGCGTGTTGGTGCGTTTTAGGTGCGCCAACACAGCGACTCACCAGAACAACAACAAGTAAACGCACCTTTACGACGATTAAAAGTACTTCTCGTTTTGGCGTATCGGCGTGTTGGCGCCTTCCGGATTCGCCAAAATAACAAAGTAAGAGCACCAATACGATACGTTCGTACTTGCTAGAACTGCACCAAGACACGTTTATTTCTCGTTCTGACGCCCTTTATTATTGTGTTGGCGGATCAGATTTGTGGTTCTGTCGATCCTTCCGTTCGCGAAGGATTGCACCAACCAAGGGGGTAAACGTTAATGATGCATCTGTAGTAAAGATGGCGGATTTTTGTTAACATTTGTTCGAACAAGAAGTATATTTTCAATCAGATGAGTGCTTCATTGCAGAATATATTAATTGTGACCGTGACTATTTTATTGCCACATTATTCCGTTGCATGTTGACACTGTTTGTTTACAGAAAAAAAACACTAATGAAAAAATTGAAGGAAAAGACTTTCGGCTTGCGGTTGATATCGACTGTTACGCGAGTAAAAAATGTTATTTTCTGTGTATAAATACATTCAATATCACGAACTGGGACCGAAATATTCGTACTTTTATTTGCTTGTACGTTGAAGACACAAACCTTTCTTTTCCATAAAAGTTATAAAGATTATTTACAAACATATGAGCCGGGAAAAAATGTGGATCTCAGAGCTAGATCCATATTCTCAACAGCTAGATATTCGCGGTTCGTTTTTGAATGTCGATGTCACAATCGCACATTCTCGGCCCTTTCCGTAAAACATCGGATAAGTACTTATAAGATTATTGATAATCTGCAAGGGGTACCGATTGGTCGATGTCAGTGGTGGCTCGAAATATATGTATCCCAGAAAAACTGATTTTTGGAAAAACCCACTTATCTGCTGGTACAAATAAAGTTGACCCATTTATAATCCTTTCCAAATCACACACCGTATAAACCGTTATGATTTTAACTAAGCTATCATTGGTTGATATAACTGACCAGCGTTGTTCAACCTCGCTCGATATTCGCAGTACATGTTTGAATTTCGACCTCAGAGCTAAAGTGATATTCGCGCCAGATCGATATTTGCGGTTAGTTTTTGAATGTTGAAGTCAGTTCTGGCTCGAAATTCAACCTTGCCCGATATTCGCGGTACGTGTTTCAATTCCGATCTCAGAACTATCACGATATTCGCACCAGCTCAATAGTTGAATTTCGATCTCCGATTTTCGATGTCATTGCCAACTTCACACACCTTAACAAAGCATTAAGTATTTTATTACAGCTGGTGTACAAATACCCGTAAATGAACATTATAATATTATCATTTGAATACACAACATTATAAAAACCGGGCTAAATGCATGTGCGTTAAGTGTCGTCCCAGATTAGACTGTTCAGTCCGCACAGGGTAACCAGGGACGACACTTTCCACTTTCCACTTTTACAGAATTTCCCAGAATATTTACAAACATAAGTTATATTAATTCCATTTCATCTCTAATGAGAAATATTTTGAGTACAAGAAGCGTATTTAACCCAATGCCATTTATGCCTAGTGGACTCTCCCACCCTTCTGAATTGGATCAATTTATTTCCAAAATTAGGGATTTCTAGTATATTTATTTCTATATTTAGAATATTTCTTATCGAACGTCCTTTAAGTAAAGAGCGCAGACCCAGATGAGACGCCGCATCATGCGGCGTCTCATCTGGGTCTACGCTGTTTGCCAATGCCTTTTTTCTAGACGCTAGGCATAAATGGTTTAATGAAAATTCTTCTTTTACGAAGTACCGAAGTATATATTTTATACAATTTTAAAGTTCAGCACATTCATAACATTGCACATAAATTCAAATTTACATATTTTGTACAGTATTTATTTATTTATATCGTATAAATACATAGTGTTCATGGAACTTTTTGGAACAGACTGGCCAAATGTACCGGCAAATGCAACGAAGTAAAATGAAGTATGTTAAAAATAATCATTTTTAGTAAACACTGCACTTTCGAATTTCCCATAAACATTAAGGAAACGTTCACAAAACACTTATTATAAACAAACATAAGTCAATACATATAGAAACATATAGAAACAGTTATTACATTTGGTATTGGATGCGCTGTCGCTACGGTTTATCGAGAAAATGATCTGTCACTGACTGACTTCAAAATCGTCCCGATACATTATTTAATACTAAAAAAAATCAAATTACGTGAAATTAAGTGAAATGAAACTAAGCTAATAAAATTACAACAAAACACAAGTTGAGCAGTTATTTGTGCATATATTGCGAACATATGTATGGAATAATGATCGAAATTTAAATGTGAATTCAGCGTCGTTATATAAATTCAAAGACCTATAGATTACAATAGGTCTTTTATAAATTTGAAGAAAACATGATGCAGGTTTAGGTAATTTGCTTAATTAATGTCAATTGATAAAGTATGTCTCACAAAAACTTAACTTTACAATCAACTATTCATATGTAGAGTATATAAACAAAATATTAGTGGTATCAATGAAATTTTAAAAACTTAGAAAGTGTAAGTGTTGTGTCCCCTAAATGATGGGGCAATTATTCTCGCAAAAAGTCAAGTGGTTCTCCAACCAATACAGTACTGAGAATAAACGTGTGTCGGTGACTTTCTATATCATGTGAAATGTGGTGTGAGTACTATGTGAGATGTGGTGTGAGTACTCTTCTCAAAGCACTCGGTGCAAAAACTGCGATGATATGACAATATGGGTACGTGGTACGACATAGCTCTTTAATATTCTTGATTAGTTTTCATAAAACGTTGCTTTTTGTAAAACAGAGAGGCTTATCCTACCATCAAAGCGACACCTATACACAGATTTTAATTTTTTATTAGACGAAAGTTACCGAATAGCTAGTCATTGACAACACAATGCTTCCGTAAGACGTAAATACTTGGTTAATTGTCAAAAGCAAGGATTGGGCGAATACAGCTTAAGGTGCTACATTTAAAATCGGCTGCAGGGCGAAGCGTACCATTACCGAAGCCCGCGGTACGCTTTTTCGATGATACGCTTCTTCCAACGTTCTTGAAAATCCACTGTTCTAATGTTATCTTATTGTAGTGTAGAGGTTTGTAATACAAATGTATACAAGATAAGTATTGATGCAAAGCATCAAAGGGCGTCGGGAATTTCAGTGTAAAAGGCACTCGATGAAGTTACATGGAACGATTTTTTTTCTACTGTAAATATTAATATATTGGCCGATTATTATAAACGAAATAGAAAAAGATACTGGTATAACCATTATCTATAATTTTGTGTTATAACCCCCAAATAACCATTATTTATGATGTTGTGTTATAACCCCCAAATAACCATTATCTATGATTTTGCGTTGTAACCCCCAAATATTTCATAGTTCATTTTACATTGGTTTCCTTTTTTACTGGCATCCGTGTGCAGTTTTCATTAATGGAACAGAACTGTGTAAGTTTTAAAATATCTGCTTCATCTTGTAAGCGTAATTTCATATTGTTCTCAACTTCAAGGGGAGATGATTCTAAACTTATTCCTACGTTGCTCATTTACGATAGGGGTTGAGTACTCATTGATATGAAAACACTGTAAAAGTTTGAAAAACAATGAATGAAAACTGTAAATTGCATAAAGAAGCTGCATTTCACAATACTTTGAAATTCAGTAAAAGATCATAATAGATTTATTGCTCCGATATTCATCATTTTCAATAGGGTTCGAGTAATACTGATATAAAAACACTTAACAAGTTTGGAAAGATTCAGACGACAGTTGTGAAATCTTTTAAACAAGTGTAAATTGTTTATTTTGTCAAGTTTAATAGAAAAAAAATCTGGACTTATTGTCCCGATGTTTCTTATTTTAAATGAGGTAAAAATGCTCATTGATATGAAGACACTGTAAGTTTGGAAAGAATCTGATGACAAATGTTGACATAATCACCTAACCAAGCAGTTTTTCACTTTTATTTTTAAATTCAAAGAGACATAATTCTGGACTTATGGTCCGATATTGCTCATATAGAGTTTGGGTTGGGTCCTCATTGATAAAAAAAACCTGTGCAAGTTTGGGAACAATCGGATGAAAATTTTGGACTTCGAACAACGAATGTTTCTCAAATTCTAAGGAAGATAACTATGGACGTAATGGTCGGATATTGCTAAAGGGCCCATATCACCTGGATAGTAATAAGTGTCGCGCTTCGCGCTCTATATGTGGTTCTTAAAAAAACTCCTAGAAGTGCTTGACTCTAGGGAAACGGGTTAGTTTAAACCTATTTATTTTAGCTCGATTGCGTCGAAAGCCTTAGGCTTATATAAACGCTCTCGAGTCCGTTTCCTGGGCCTAGAACCAGTACTTGGTGTCTTTGGGGGAGATCTAAAGAACGCTCCCACGGTGGGGATCGAACCCGTGACCTCCCGGTCGCAAGGCGGACACCATATCCATTACACCACGGCGACCTTAAACAAGTTGCAGGGTCACAGCCTTCTCCTATCCTCCTTGATAAGCGGCTGCTTCCTTTATCGCATCTCATTGTTACCATCAATAATACGTGTCGCGCTCTTTATGTGCCAGGGATAGTACTTAGGGCCTATGATAGACAACCATAAAAATACATGGATAATAGATGTGTTGTTTGCATTTATTTGTTAATATAAAAACACGTGTATTTTTATATAAGATATTTAAGTGATTTAAGAAATTTTAATTAACGTTGTCACCACGCGGCATCCATTAATTTTAATAAAAATGTCCAATTGTAGTAAAATGGATTTTAAAATGTCTACATTAAATAAAGCTTTATTATATTTATTAACCTGACTGAAAAAAAAATGTCAGCCGCCGAACTGTTCCGTTCGTGCCGGAACCCGGGATTGAACCGGGGGCCTTAAGATGATTGTTGCGGAAACATCTTCAGTTTAACTCTCTCCCAACTGAGCTTTTCCGGCTGACATCATTTATGTACTGCTATTTGGTGAAGTTGTGTTTAGCGATCGTCATTATATGTCTATTAATAAACTAATACATTGTACGTTTTCGTACCACTACGCCTTCCAATAAACTTGCTTGCGCGATAGGTCGTCAAATATCGTACTACATTGATTCTCCACTAAATAAGCAAATAAGAAAAACCACAAAATAAATATATTTTGATTATGATTTGTTTTTAGACAAAACCAGAAAGTTTCGCGTATTTGCCCTGTCCCTGTGATCTTTCCCCTGTGATCAGTTGTAGATCAGTTATTATTTAAAACAACAAGCTTTGCATTATTGGCAATAAATGTTGTAATAAATGTAATAGGCACAACTGCAGTACTTATTTACACTAATTTACACAAAAAATCACCACTATGCAAGATATTCTTAAAACAAAAATATATACATTGATCCGTAAAATAACTTCTCCCATAAGCGAAAAAAAATGCATTACATACTAGTCGCCGCTCTCCAGAGCGACGCCAATTAGTCAGATCACATAATAACAACACAAGTGTGAGGTTATATATTTAATAGCATTCTAATGAAGCTTCACTCTACAACTACTAATAATGATGTTTCCCCAAGCAATACAAACAAGAGACTGAATGTGCGGGCTGTCTGCATCTATGTTATGAGTAACCCTTGGGTATGTTAATTAGCTATAGCCTGTATCTATGTATCTGGCTCATGGAACATCCACCGACTATTTATGCGACAAATATTTAATGGATTAGCATGAGTATGATAGAAATAAAGTCCTACATATAGCAGCTTCGGAATGGCATTGTAATTTTACATTCTATGAAAACCATTAATTTAGCATTTTCAATACCTCCTATTAGTAGAATGTAACTAATTTTCTTTCAGGTAGTATATTTTCATTCAGCTAGTTTAATGTAAATAGCTCTTTAATAAGGAGGAAGTGTGGAAGACGAAACTGATATCAACAAATAAGGTCTATTGCAATTTATGCGCGTGTTCTGGCGCACATAGACAATACTACATATCATTGATGTGAATTGTAGTTATTCACTTTATAAAAATGTTGTTGTTGTTGACATTTAGTAATGCAGTAAAACAATTATCCATTTATTGACTGGTCACGAAAATAAATGAAATGTCTGTTTCAATATTAAGCTTTAATATGTTGTCATTGCTTGTTTTTTCGGTATCTTTAGTTACCAACGCAGTAGAGATGTATAGCGGCGGGGGAGATGGTAAGCCAAGAGGGTTTGGCTTTGGAGGCTTTTCTATCAACAAATCGGATGGAGGAAGTGTTGGTCAGTTTTCTTGCAATTTGACACAGGAACATTCAGTTTTGTTAAGGCCATGATTAATGCAACTAACAAAGATCATTATGAATTTTTGCTGTCCAAAAAATGTTCATTTAATACTGACATTCAGGTGGGTTTTTTTTACTAAGAAAGTGATGCCGATAGACAGCTTTTTCCACTACCATATTTTTCCCCTCAAAATACAATAACCCCTCCAAGAATATCATTTTTCCCCAAAACATAATATTTTCCCCTCAAAGAAAGGTCAGTCGACACTTATCCAATTTGTATCATGTATAATGATCTCGCTCTCTCTCTCTCCTGACCAACACACAAAACTGGGAACCCCAGTGATTCTTAATATAGCAATTAAATTATGTCATGAACATTTTATATGGGCAACTAACAGTAATAATCACGTGACTATTTAACTGGATTCCAGTATTGCGTGAGTAGGGTATTTTGTCAATTAAGTACCGGAAACCAGTCGAATTTTCATCCGTGTTATGTGAAAGCCAAGATGTAAACGTGAAAACAGAAAAATGTCTCACAATTGGCGTTCATACACGAAAAAAATAAAACGTTTGGACTCGGAAAATACTAAACGCATCAACACATTTTTTAAGAATAAATCATTGAAAACCATTGAAACCCAGCAGGATTCGGAGGTAATCGACATCGAAAATTGTGAAAGTGAAAGTAGACAATGGGCAGCTGTGGCACCCACGGAGCGTATATTGACAGGAGTTGAAACGAGTATTTGACCCTTACTGTAGTCAATTCAAATTTATGCAAAAACTAATCATCCGATTGTATTGGTTTATACGTTATCTTGTTGCTTATTAATTCCTCTTTCAAAATTTTTTTAACTTTTAGTATATTTCTGTTGTTATTAATGGATGTATAGCGAGTTAAACACGAGAAATACACATTTTATGTTTTACCCACGCGCGTTTAACCTTGTCGATACTTTGTTACGATTAGCGTACATCAAAGCGCCGAGGTTATACATTTTGATGTACCCACTAACGTCTTTTTTCTAATTTTACTTTTATTTCTCGGCCGATTTTGACGAATCATATATCATTAGAAAGCCTACATTTCGTATTTTTCAGATATATAAATATATATGAAGTTTAACTTCTAACTTGGGCAGCCCGGCGAGTTAAAACTTTAACTTTTGCAAATATCATACCATTTTAGAATCTATATTTACGGTAAACATGGTCGTACTTTATACAGATTTGTAACGTTTATATTAGGAGTTCAGTTTTTAAAACTACATCTTGCTTAGGAGAATAGAATTCTGTATAAGATAGAAAAAAATGGGTTTAAAAATGAAAGTAAATAAGGAATGACTTTGTACGAAAGTAGCTCGCGGTCATAACGCTCCGAACTGATGCTACGGTCTTGGCGATTATGCTTTTGTTTAGATACCGACCATTAGATTTCCATTGCCAGGATTATTGTATTTTTTATCGAATATATTGTTCACGAAACATATCAATAAATCTTACTTTTAATGAAGCTTAATAAATTAGCGATTTCAGCTCTTGTTTATAACACTGAAAGGGTGATAATTTTATATGAGACCTCGTATATAGCGGACCCTCTTGATATTTTCGGCTTTGCACACTTCAAATAAAATGGGTGTGAAAAACATTCGTTTGTTGTTTATTATCAAAGAGGTTATTATGTATAATGATATAAAAGGTGATGTACCTTAAATTATCAATTAATTAAACTTATTTAGAGATTCTTGAAAACACGGTCTGTGTTAAGCAGATCATTTTGTATTTTGACATCAGTGCATCATGTCCAACTATTCAAAATCAGATTTTTTTCACTGGGATGATGACGACTTAGATTTAGACGAATTGTTAGGTGATTACACATGTAGCAGTGATGATTCTGAGAATGTTAAACCGTGTAAGAAAGTAAAAGTCACACAAGCAATCGAATCAGTGGGTGTCTACAGAGTGCCCAAAAACTTACAAGACAATGTCTCATTTTCGGGGTCATATGATTTCCAAGCACGGATACGAAAGAGTGAATGGTAAATATTTCATTTGTTTCATCATGCTTATTTCATCGATTGCATCTGAATCGGAGGGCATTATTGCTTGTGGTAAAGAGTAACAGATCTTGTTCAGTTTGACAAAGGTAGATTGTTTTTACTCCATTACATGTTTGTTATAATCATTCTTGATTTTAGTTGTCTTTCACTTGGCATTAATACAAAAATAGAGAGGTCATTGTTTGAAGCTTTGACACCTTGATTAAGCCTCATCAGATGTGTGAGTGCTTGATTGTAAAACCCATTAATGGCACGCTCCCAACCAGCTCTTGTTTATAACACAGACAGGGTGTTAATTTTATTACGAGACAGCGTATATAGCGGACCCTCATGATATTTTTCGGCTTTGCATACTTTAAATAAAATGGGTGTCAAAACATTCATCGTTTGTTGTTTATTTTCAAAGAGGTTATTATGTTTAATTATATGAAAGGTTATTTACCTTAAATTATTTATTAATTAAAATTAGTTAAAGATTCTTGAAAATCCCGGCCGAAAAATATCAAGAGGGTCCGCTATATACGCTGTCTCGAAATAAAATTAACACCCTGTCTGTGTTATAAGCAAGAGCTGAAATCGTTAATTTATTAAGCTTCATTAATAATCAGCTTTATTGATATGTTTCGTGAACAAAATATTTCAATATATTCCATAAAAATATAATAATCATGACAAAGGAAATTAAATGGCCGGTATCTTAACAAAAGCATAATCGCCAAGACCGTAGCATCAGTTCTCTGCGTTAGGACCGCACGATACTTTCGTACAAAGTCATTCCTTACTTAATTTCATTTTTAAAACCATTTTTTTCTATCGTATACAGAATTCTATTCTTCTAAACAAGATGTAATTTTTAAAACTGAACTCCAAATATAAACGCTACAAATCGGTAAAAAGTACGAACATGTAAACCGTAAATCTAGACTCTTAAACTGTGTGATATTTGAAAAAGTTAAAGTTTTAACTCGCCGGGCTGCCCAAATCAGAAGAAAAACATAATATATATTTATATATCTGAAAACTACGTAACGTAGGCTTTCTAATGATATATAATTTGTCAAAATCGGCCGATAAATGAAAGTATAATTTAAAAAAGACTTAAGTGGGTACATCAAAATGTATAACCTCGGCGCTTCGATGTACGCTAATGGATAGCTACTGATTAAGTAACAAAGTATCGACAAGCTATTTGCCGATACGGTTCCGTTTCATATCCGTCTCATCTAGAGTCCGTGTATCACCTTCCCCTTCCAATACTGTAGCAATTCTAGATCGTCTACCCATACATCATGAAACTGAAATCATGAAATTGACATCCTCCCCCGCCCTCCAGGACAGAAATACAGTTGAAAACATTTCCCATTACATCTAACCCTGCAACTTTCTTTTCCAAGCCAGACGAAACGCAACCAAAACGTCTCTGTTGATGAGTTAACTTATAGACATTGATTTAAACATGTGTCTCTTTCACACTATTTTCCCCTTTCACCAGGCATCCAGCGTCTTCCCCTTTTTTTAAAAAAAACCCTGACATTTATGATTAAAACAGACCATAAAACAGACCATACAATTATAATCATACAACCAAGTATGCAATATATGTAGCAAGGTGATATTGTCTTTACTTTTTAGTTACAAAGGCCAAGGGGGAAAAGTGCGCCTTTTTCAGAACACAAACACAGTGCTCTACCAACTTAGCTAATCAGGCGTCATATTTTGTAAAATTTATGAAAAACTTTCCATAGTTTTTTCCCAAATATAAAATATCCATAAACTCTTAACCCTTTACCACTTACATGCATACTTTGATGCATTTTTAGTCCCATAGAAAGTTATATTTAATTTAATACCTTTCTTACTAAATTCAAGTGTAAAAGGCTTGATATCCAACCCTGAGATACTGGTGAGCAGCAAACAGCATACAACCTAAACAGACTGAGAGTGACTTGCAGGCTGTTCTGGTTTTATGCTGTTTGCACATAGCCATTTTCACTTTGTTTCTGAGTGGGAAAAGGTTAAACTAGGAATAAGAAGTAACATGGCAGGTATAAGACATGTTCGGTGTAAGGTTATTGATAGATTTTTCCCATTGGTAGAAAGAACTCTAAAAAATCAAATTCATGTATTGCTTGTCTTTATGGAAACTTATATGTTTTTGTCACGGTGGTTATGGCCAGTATAGTGTACCTTTTCTATTGATCATTTTTAGCTCGGCTGTTTCCGGAGAAAACCCGAGGTATTGTCATAGCCAGCTCGCCATCGGCGTCGTGCTAAAACCTTAACATTTTGTTAAGGTTTTGAACATTGGCTCTAAAATCCAAGTACTTCAACCTACAACTTTGAAACTTCATATGTAGCTGCACCTTGATGAGTTCTACATACCACACACATTTTTTGTGTCACTATGTCAAAGGCCAAGGTCACTGTGACCTTTTAAAAAAACATTCTGACAAGCTTTCATTTATTCAAAACTGCACCTGCAGCCGAGCGTGGCACCCGTTTTGCATTGCTCTTGTTAGTTAATATTCTGAAAAAGTGTTTTACTTTAGGAACAACATAAAATAAACATGTTCTAGTGGAAAAAAATAGTTGTCAACATTAAGTTCTTTCATATATCCTTTTGTTTTGTGGCAACATTATCATTATTCATTCAAGTAAAACACCAATATGTGACAGTTTGACACCAGCATCGTATGCAATATGCATGCAAAATAATTCACTGATGGTTATTTTCCTGTAGGTGGAGATGGAATATCAAGGATGGGTAGCTCTAGTGGTCAAAGAACATTGCAGCCTGGTAGAACCATGGGGTACAAGCTGAAATTTGGAAGAAGCAGAGTGACTGATGATGATGAGTAGGTTATGCAAACTTGTAACATGTGTTATAAAAATAATGTTTTTTTGGATATTTTTATGAATAAAACATTAATAAATTTTAGACAACAAAAAGAAAATTTGATAATGATAAAAGATACAAGAAGTAATACATTCAGCAAGTAAAATGAGTCAAAACCTCTAAATTGACTATATTTTGATGTTGAAGTATACATATATAAAATAAAAAAAATCTTATGCATAGTGTCAGAGAGATGTGTGACTGTGTTTAGATTCATGAATAATAACTATATAGTACTGTTATTGAATAATTACCATTTGCTTGTTATCCCCCGCCATAGGTGGAGGGATATTGTTTTGGCGTTGTCCGTCCATCCGTCTTTCCCTCTGTCCGTCCGTCCGTCTGGCACTTTTGTGTCCGGAGCCATATCTTGGAAGTGCTTTGGCGGATTTCATTGAAACTTTGTATGAGTATATATATATATGGATAAGAGGATGATGCAGGCCTAATGGCATTGTACACCATCTAATAATAACGGAGTTATTGCCCTTTGTATTTTGAAAAAATGCTTTTTTGTGTGTCCGGAGCCATATCCTGTGTCCAGAAGTATAATGGCTGGGGATATCAATTCAACGAATTTGCTTGTTCCAGCTATTTTGATGATGACCATGAGGAGGTGAATAATTCTAATAATGAGGCATACCAGCCGGCCCCAGGCAGCCCTGGAGCTGACAAAGGCAGAGACGGGGACAGTGACAGCGACGACCCTCTCGATGCATTCATGGCAAATATAGAGGCTAGTTTCAACCTATTTATTTTAGCCTATGGTTTGAGAAATTATGAAAATATGTATTTTGGACTAATAATTAATCAAATTGTTCTATAAAAGTGTTAAAGCCCAAAGTACAAAAGTTTAAAATATATGTTACCATATACCTTACTGTAATGCTATAGAGTAGGTTTCCTGGATAGAAAGTACTTGGTGTCTTTGGTTGAGATCTAAAGAAAGCTCCCACTGTAGGGGTGTAACCTGTTACCTCCCAGTTGCAAGGTCAACACCATATCCTCTATGTCAAAGGCAGTGCTCCAGCCAGCTTTTCATTATAAAGGGGAGCTTCCCCAAAAAGGGCACATTTCAGACGTAGTTTTGGAAAATAGGGCTTTTTTATTCCCCCTTTCGAAAGAAAGGGGGCAGATAGTGATCGGACTGTCCGTCTGTCTGTCTGTCCATCTTTCCGTCACACTTTGCGTTTAGGTTTCGAAAAATGCTCATAACTTCTATGTCCCTTGGCATCATATTTGGTATGCATGTGTATATGGACAAGGCCTTTCCATACGCACAATTTTTTTTACCCCTGTGACCTTGACCTTGAAGTTAGGGTCCGCGTTAAGGTTTCAATATATGCGTTAAGGTTTCGAAAATTGCTCATAACTTCTATGTCCCTAGAGATATAACCTTCATATTTGGTACGCATGTGTATATGGACAAGGCCTTTCCATACGCACAAAAAAGTTTACCCCTGTGACCTTGACCTTGAACTTAGGGTCCGCGTTTAGGTTTCGAAATCTGCGTTTAGGTTTCAAAAAATGCTCATAACTTCTATGTCCCTTGAGATATAACCTTCATATATGGTATGCATGTGTATATGGACAAGGCCTTTCCATACGCACACAAATTTTTACCCCTGTGACCTTGACCTTGAACTTAGGGTCCGCGTTTAGGTTTCGAAATCTGCGTTTAGGTTTCGAAAAATGATCATAACTTCTATGTCCCTTGAAATATAACCTTCATATTTGGTATGCATGTGTATATGGACAAGGCCTTTCCATACGCACACAATTTTTTACCCCTGTGACCTTGACCTTGAACTTCGGGTCCGCGTTTAGGTTTCGAAATCTGCGTTTAGGTTTTTAAAAATGCTCATAACTTCTGTCCTTTGAGATATAACCTTCATATTTGGTATGCATGTGTATATGGACAAGGCCTTTCCATACGCACACAAATTTTTACCCCTGTGACCTTGACCTTGAACTTAGGGTCTGCGTTTAGGTTTAGAATTCTGCGTTTAGGTTTCGGAAAAGAGCTCATAACTTCTATCAAGCGTTTATAGGGGGCATAAGTCATCCTATGGTGACAGCTCTTGTTTTTAAAATATACTTAAGTATATACTTTGGTTATACTATATACTTATGAATTGTAAACTTAAGTGCATTTGATGATTTCACCAATTGTATGCTGTTCCTCATTTTGTGTAATGAAATAATAAATATATTGCTATTCTAGTGTTTGTATTAATTTACATATATAGGTATGAAGAATGATATGGCTGTACCATCCCTTACATTATCAAGAAGCAGAACAGGATTCAATAATATCTTACTTTTATTTTGGATAATCAAAAACAATTTTAAGACATGTTCAAATATGAGAAAAAGAATGAAAATCAAAATGAAGACAAAATAAAGATCTGAAGACAAATAGAAATATACACCTATTCTAATACTTTGATAATTATTAAATATTGAATAAATAAATACATTATACATGTAATACAGTACCCTGACAAAAAACACAAAGTCAATAAGGATACAATAACAATCACATCCAGGACTGCCACATAACCTCTTAATGGATCAATATTTAAAAACCATATTTTCTTTGCACCCATAAAGTCTTTAGCCACAGCTTGCAGGATTCCCTCAAACATTTCCGTACTACAATTCAATTTAATGTTCATGATTTTGGATAAATTAGCTGTCTTGAAGGAGGACCTATGGGCTGTCTTTATTAATTTTAATTGTGAAAATACTCTTTCCACCTCGGCAGTAGACAGTTGAAGTACCAGGGCAGTGCTCAGTAGCTTGTGGATGAGTGGGTACTGTGTGATAAGGCCGGTATCTTCTCTCTTGAAGTCCTTGATGATGCTGTCCATGGTACTCTGTTCCTTCTTCTTGGTGTTCATCAGTTGGCAAAAATCTTCCCATTGTAGTTGTAGATTCTCTGGCTCTATGTTGAAGTGGCTGGCAATCTCCTCCATCTCATCAAAACTCTTCCCATTGTAGTTGCAGATTCTCTGGCTCTATGTTGAAGTGGCTGGCAATCTTCCCAT